>NC_060275.1:53269264-53306078 GCF_021613505.1 Equus quagga | reverse complement strand
GAAGAAGAAGAAGAAGAAGAAGAAGAAGAAGAAGAAGAAGAAGAAGAGGAGGAAGAAGAAGAAGACGAAGAAGATTGGCAACAGATGTTAGCTCAGGTGCCAATCTTTAAACAAAAAAAAAACAACACATAAGATAACATGTGTTGGCAAGGATATGGAAAAAAGGGAACCATTGTCTATTGTTGGTGGAAATGTAAATTAGTGAAGCCACTATGCAAAATGGTGTGGAGGTTCCTCAAAAAATTAAAAATAGAACTACCGTTTGATCTAGCAATCCCACTTCTGGGTATACATCCAAAGGAACTGAAATCAGGATCTCAAAAAAATATCTGCATTCCCATGTCCACTGTAGCATCATTCACAATAGCCAGGACATGGAAACAACCTGAATGTCCATCAATGGATGAATGGATAAAGAAAATGTGATATTCACATATAACAGAATATTATTCAGCCATGAGAAAGAAGGAAATTCTGCCATTTGTGGCATGAATGAACCTGGAGGACATTATGGTAGGGGAAATAAGCCAGACATTGAAAAACAAATACTACATGATCCCACTTACATGAGGAATCTAAAATAGTCAAACTTATAGAAGCAGAGAGTAGAATGGTGGTTACCAGGGCCTGAGGAAAGGAGGAAATGGGGAGGTGTTGGTCAAAGGGTACAAAGTTTCAGTTATGCAAGATGAATAAGTTCTAGAGATCTACTGTACAGCATACTGCTTAAAGTTAATAATACTCTATTGCATACTTAAAGTCTTGCTAAGACAGTAGATCTTATGTTAAATCTTCTTATGACACACAATTAATTAATTACTAAGGTGGAAGGAATCTTTTGGAGGTGATAGACATGCTTATGGCATTAAGGCATTGATTGCAGTGATGGTTTCATGTGTGTACACTTATCTCCAAACTCATCAAGTTGTATACATTAAAAATGTACAGCTTTTTCTATGTCAATCATACCTGAGTAAAGTGGTTTAAAATATATACATGCCTTTTGATAGGGAATTTCACTTTTAGGAACTGATCCCATGGAAATGCTCACACATACGCACCAAGATACACATGCATAAGGAAATTTATTGCAGTGTAAGAGTACATTACTGAGGCATTAGTCCCTCCATCATTATATTTGTGTTGCAGGACCCTCTTAAATGCAACTCCAACCCAGCCTTTATTCTGAGTGATCCGTGTCACCAAAGGAGAATTCAGTTGGATGGTACTAAAGGGGAGAGCAAAGAAGTTGGTGCTGTAAATTAAGGGAGTTTGAGGGTGGTCTAAACTAATCCAAGATTGAGAAGAAAGGTGGAGAGGGTGGGAAGGAGCCTGTGGAGGGTCCAGGAGTCCACGTGGAGCTTGTAAGAGGATTGTATAGGGATGGACATGTGAGTACCTGGGAGAACTGGCCACTGAGAGCCCAGGCTCTGAGGACAGTTTCAACGGTAGCACCCAAACTAAGTAACAGAAGGATTAGTGGCAACCACTATGGATTAAATTCCAGATCCCTCCCATTTTCCTGGATCAAGATAAGCTCCTGGGTTCCAGTACAATCTAGTGGAGATGGGGAAAGACCCCCAAATAATGACTGATAGGAAAGTGACATATATATTGTCCAAACTGGGATGCTTTTGAAAGAGAAAGGGGGTTAATTATACCAAGACAACCAGCAGAAACTGGGACATATTGTCACCCTACTGATAATAAATATCTTACCTACTTTGGAAAACAGGAGAAATAGGAGTATATATAAGGATGTTATTGTATATAGAAAAACAAATGATAGATTTCTTGTATTTTGAGTGTCATGGAACAATTTATATTATTACCTTTGTAATATAAAATTATGATAAAATATCTTAATTAATAACAGTTAATAACTGAATCACAAAATTCTCTTTACCCATGACAAAAACTGAAAAAGACTTATATGTACAGATATGGAAAGATAACTACAATATGATAAAATTATAAAAGGGTTCCCAGTGGTTTTGTGCTGTGTCAACTTGTTTATGCTAGAACTATGTTTTTCATAATTCCATGCCCTGTATGATACTGAATTAGAGTTGGCCAAAAGAAATTTATTTGAGATTTGGGAAGTGTAAGTAACACATCAGACATTACTCTCTAAGGTTTTCAGAGTCAGATAGGGTGTCTTATCTGCATTATCACTACTTTTAGGACTCTAATTTAGAAATCCTAGCCAACTGCTAATTATATTTCAATATTCATGTGACACTTTTTCAAGGAGATTATTTTTCAAGATTACCAGACACTACTGGTACAAAACTTGATTATAGTATAGTCTCCATTATTGTCTTCAAAGCACTTTTCTTTGCAAATTCCCTCAGAGCCTTTTTTTCAGAGTAGGCTAGTCTCTACTTCAGAACATGGCATATAAAACTGCCCACAATCAATAATTCATCCTTTATAATGCCCCTTGAAATAGTAATCTCTATTTTTATTGGCCTCACGTGTATTAATTACGTGTTCAATATATTCTTTTAGCGTCAAAAAGGAAGTTACAATTAGATTTTAACCAATTACAAGCAATTTATAATGATTGCTTCAGGTGTTACTATACTTCTGTGTAGAGGGCACGTTCAACCTCTTTTCCAATTTATGATGGAATTTATAAATCCACTTATTTTTAAGCTTCAGGATTTCACAGCTTCCAACTAACTATCAGCCTCACTTTTGAAATCATTATTTCTTATTTCAACGATAACTTTTTTCACATAAAGTCACTTTAGGCTTGAAGTAGCTTCCTGTTACTGAATTTTTATAGATGTGGCTCCTTTATGATTCTGGCACTAATGCAGGCTCTATTTTTCTAATATTAAATAATACAATTGACATCTAGTCAATTAATTTTAGAAAAATTGGAAAAAAATAATCGCTGTATGAATTTTCTGTCTTAGTTAATACAGTGCTAGGCTCAGTCTTAGTCATTATTACATTACCATTACCTCGACTTAAATCAGGCCTTCATGAATGTGCTTTGAATATTCAGAGTCTGCATGGCCGCCTCAATACAGTTTTCCTCAGTCACTACTATAGCATCAGTCAGGAGAGGTTAGATTATGTATCAAACCGTCCTCCAAATCTCAGCGGCTCATAAATAAAAGGTCTGTTCCTCCCTCACACTACATGTCCGTTATGGCTCAGCTGTAGCTTTGTTCCATGTGTTACTCACTCTGGGACCCAGGCTGCTGGCGCAGCCTCTCCCTGGAATATCGCTGATCATCACGGCAAAGGAAAAGAGGACATGGTGACCCATGATTTAACTCTTAACCCTTCTGCCTAGACATGACACATATCACCTCCATTCACATCTCATGGCCAAAGCAAGTCATAAGGTCAAGCCTCCCAGTAAGGGGGTGAAGATATGTAATATTGCAATAGGGAAGGACAGGTAATAGTGGGGAACAAGAATTTACTGGGGCCGGCCGGTGACGCAGCACTTAAGTTTGCACCTTCTGCTTCGGTGGCCTGGAGTTCTTGGGTTCAGATCCCAGGTGTGGACGTGGCACTGTTTGACAAGCCATGCTGTGGTAGGCATCCCACATGTAAAGTGGAGGAAGATGGGCATGGATGTTAGCTCAGGGCCAGTCTTCCTCAGCAAAAAGAGGAGGATTGGTAGCAGATGTTAGCTCAGGGCTAATCTTCCTCAAAAAAAAAAAAAAAATTCACCCTACCACAATCATTTTCTTTTCCTTCACCCAACAGATCAAAGCTTTTATACATGAGCACCTCAAATAAATACCCAGGTTTTATTGAAAGAAAACTGGTTTGATCTTTCTTCTCTATTTTCTCCTATGTAGTGTAATCTTTTACATTTTTTCCTCTCCAAGTTATACTTCTTAGCGTCACAGAATTTTAATGTTGGAAATGACTTTAGAGATAATCCAACTCAAACTACTTATTGTATCAATACTCAAGGAGGAAATTGTAACATGTCCACACCCTAAATTGCAATTAGACACAAAACAAAATAGAACCCAGGTCTCCCAACTCATAATCGAATGCTGCTTCTATCACACATAGCTTTGTTTTCAAAATTGAATTTTTAAAATGATGTTCTTTTTAATAAATCAGAATACATGTTATCATTTAATACATAAAATGTGATTACAGAAAATATTTAAACGTGTGGGAAAAAATATAAAGATGGTGCTCATCTTAGAATATGATTTTCACAACATATGCTTTTGTATAAGGAATCATTTGATTGCAAATAGAAAACTCAAACTGACTAAAGAAGAGGAAATTTATTGACTCAAGTAATTAAAAAGTTTAGGGAAAAAGTCAGTTTTGAGCTTGAATCCAGGGGCTCAAATCATGTCAGGATCCTTGTACCTTCAGATGCCTTCTCCTCTGGGTTGGCCCTTTCTCACAGTCTTCTCGTGGCCCTAAAGCACCAGGTTACTTTCTAGAAGGGTAGCAATCTCAGCGAGAAGCCTAATCATTCCAGGCTCCTGGGGACATCCTCTCATTGCTTGAGTCTTTTATCTATCCTTGAGCCCATCACTATGGGCAGAGAGAAGCAGTGTTCTGATTGTTTACACCAGGAACACATGAGGTCAGCCCCACACAAACCAGCACTGAGAGAGGAGGAAGGGCTGGTTTGCAAAAGGAAAATCAGGTTGCTCTTTCCCAAAAAAGACAAGAGGCAAAAGCAAAAAATGTTCCTCATACAAGATAATGAGCGACAGATTGACAGCATTAAGTCCACATGCATCAATAATCACTCTCAATGTAAACGGACTGAACTCTCCAATAAAAAGACACAGAGTGGCAAAATGGATTAAAGAACAAGATCCAACAATTTGTTGCCTCCAAGAAACACACCTCAGCCCCAAGGACAAACACAGGCTCAGGGCAAAGGAGTGGAGGACAATACTTCAAGCTAATAGCAAGGAAAAAAAGGCAGGGGTTGCAATTCTTATATCAGACCAAGTGGATTTCAAAATAAGACAGGTAAAGAGAGACACACAGGGACAATATATAATGATCAAAGGGACACTTCATCAAGAAGAAATAACGCTTATAAATATCTATGCACCCAGCACAGGAGCACCAAGATTCATAAAGCAACTATTAACAGACCTAAAGGAAGATGTTAAAAACAACACAATAATAGGAGGGGACCTCAACACCCCACTCACATCAATTGACAGATCATACAGACAGAAAATCAACAAGGAAATAGTGGAGCTAAATGAAAAACTAAAGCAATTGGACTTAATAGACATATATAGATCACTTCACCCTAAAAGAGCTGAATACACATTCTTCTCAAGTGCACATGGAACATTCTCAAGGATAGACCATATGTTGGGAAACAAGGCAAGCCTCTACAAATTTTAAAAAAATGAAATAATAACAAGCATCTTCTCCAATCATAGTGCTATAAGGCTAGAAATTAATTACAAGAAAAAAGCTGAGAAAGGCACAAAGATGTGGAGACTAAACAATACACTACTGAACAAGCAATGGATCATTGAAGAAATCAAAGAAGAAATCAAAAAATACCTGGAAACAAATGAAAATGATAGCATGCCATACCAACTCACATGGGATACAGCAAAAGCTGTATTAAGAGGAAAATTCATTGCAATACAGGCACATCTTAACAAACAAGAAAAATCCCAAATAAGCAATCTTAAAATACACCTAACTGAACTAGAGAAAAAAGAACAAATAAAGCCCAAAGTCAGCAGGAGGAGAGAAATAATAAAAATCAGAGCAGAAATAAATACTATTGAAACGAAAAAGGTGGTAGAAAGGATCAATGAAACAAAGAGCTGTTTTTTTGAGAAGATAAATAAAAGTGACAAACCACTAGCCAGACTTACAAAGAAAAAAAGGCAGAAAGCTCAAATAAACAAAATCAGAAATGAAAGAGGAGAAATAACAACAGACTCTGAAGAAATACAACAGATTATAAGAGAATACCACGAAAACTATATGCCAACAGAATGGATAACCTAGAGGAAATGGATAAATTCTTGGACTCCTACAATCTCCCAAAGCTCACTCAAGAAGAGGCAGACAATTTGAACAGACCAATCACAAGAAAAGAGATTGAAACAGCAATCAAAAACATCACAAAGAATAAAACCCCAGCACCAGATGGCTTTCCTGGGGAATTCTACCAAACTTTCAGAGAGGATTTAATACCTATCCTTTTCAAGCTATTCCAAAAAATTAGGGAAGATGGAACACTTCCTAACACATTCTATGACGCCAACATCACGCTGATACCAAAACCTGACAAGGACACCACGAAAAAAGAGAACTACAGGCCAATATCACTGATGAACATAGATGCAAAAATTCTAAACAAAATTTTGGCAACCAGAATTCAGCAATTCATCAAAAGGATCATACATCATGATCAGGTGGGATTCATACCAGGGACACAGGGATGGTTCAACATCTGCAAATCAATCAACATGATACACCACCTCAACAAACTGAGGAATAAAAACCACATGATCATCTCAATAGATGCAGAGAAGACATTTGACAAGATCCAACAGCCATTTATGATAAAAACTCTGAACAAAATGGGCATAGAAGGGAACTACCTCAACATAATAAAGGCCATATATGACAAACCCATAGCCAACATCATACTCAATGGGCAAAAACTGAACGCCATCCCCCTGAAAACAGGAACAAGACAAGGATGCCCTCTATCACCACTCTTCTTTAACATAGTACTGGAGGTCCTGGCCAGAGCAATCAGGCAAGAAAAAGGAATAAAAGGAATCCAAATAGGGAGGGAAGTAGTGAAACTCTCGCTGTTTGCAGACGACATGATCTTATATATAGAAAACCCCAAAGAATCCATTGGAAAACTCTTAGAAGTAATCAACAACTACAGCAAAGTTGCAGGGTACAAAATCAGTTTGCATAAATCAGTAGCATTTCTATATTCTAATAACGAACTAACAGAAAAAGAACTCAAGAACACGTAATACCATTCACAATCGCAACAAAAAGAATAAAATACCTCGGGGTAAATTTAACTAAGGAAGTGAAGGACCTATATAATGAAAATTACAAGGCTTTTCTGAGAGAAGTGGATGATGACATAAGGAGATGGAAAGACATTGCATGTACATGGATTGGAAGAATAAACATAGTTAAAATGTCCATTCTACCTAAAGCACTCTACAGATTCAACGCCATCCCAATCAGAATCCCAATGACATTCTTTACAGAATTAGAACAAAGAATCCTAAAATTCATATGGGGCAACAAAAGACCTCGAATTGCTAAAGCAATCCTGAGAAAAAAGAACAAAACGGGAGGCATCACAATCCCTGACTTCAAAACTTACGACAAAGCCACAGTAATCAAAACAGCATGGTACTGGTACAAAAACAGGTGCACAGATCAATGGAACCGAATTGAAAGCCCAGAGATAAAACCACACATCTATGGACAGCTTATCTTTGACAAAGGAGCTGAGGGCATACAACGGAGAAAAGAAAGTCTTTTCAACAAATGGTGCTGGGAAAACTGGAAAGCCACATGTAAAAGAATGAAAATTGACCATTCTTTTGCACCATTCACCAAAATAAACTCAAAATGGATCAAAGACCTAAAGGTGAGACCTGAAACCATAAGGCTTCTGGAAGAAAACGTAGGCAGTACACTCTTTGACATCAGTATTAAAAGGATCTTTTCAGACACCATGCCTTCTCAGAGAAGGGAAACAATAGAAAGAATAAACAAATTGGACTTCATCAGACTAAAGAGCTTCTTCAAGGCAAATGAAAACAGGATTGAAACAAAAAAACAACCCACTAACTGGGAAAAAATATTTGCAAGTCATATATCTGACAAAGGCTTAATATCCATAATATATAAAGAACTCTCACAACTCAACAACAAAAAATCAAACAACCCAATCAAAAAATGGGCTGGAGACATGAACAGACATTTCTCCAAAAAAGATATACGGATGGCCAATAGGCATATGAAAAGATGCTCATCATCACTGATCATCAGGGAAATGCAAATCAAAACTACACTAAGATATCACCTTACACCCATTAGAATGACAAAAATATCTAAAACTAATAATAACAAATGTTGGAGAGGTGTGGAGAAAAAGGAACCCTCATACACTGCTGGTGGGAATGCAAACTGGTGCAGCCACTATGGAAAACAGTATGGAGATTCCTCAAAAAATTAAAAATAGAACTACTATACGATCCAGCCATCCCACTACTGGGTATTTATCCAAAGAGCTTGAAGTCAGCAATCCCAAAAGTCCTATGCACCCCTATGTTCATTGCAGCATTATTTACAATAGCCAAGACATGGAAGCAACCTAAGTGCCCATCAACAGATGAATGGATAAAGAAGATGTGGTATATATATACAATGGAATACTACTAAGCTGCAAAACAGAACAAAATCATCCCATTTGCAATAACATGGATGGACCTTGAGGGAATTATGTAAAGTGAAATAAGCCAACTAGAGAAGGATAATCTGTGTATGACTCCACTCATACGAGGAATTTAAAATTATGGACTAAGAACAGTTTAGTTGATACCAGGGGAAAGGTGGGGTGGGGGGGTGGGCACAAAGGGTGAAGTGGTGCACCTACAACACGAATGACAAACATTAATGTACAACTGAAATTTCACAAGATTGTAACCTATCATTAACTCAATAAAAAAAATTTATGGTCAAAAAAAGAAATGTTCCTCATAGCTGCTGGTTGCTCTTGGAATAAATGAAAAGCAATAAGGAAAGATAATATATTGAGGTATACGAGGAAGCCATTTTGGCTTAAAATTGATTTGGCCTGAACTTGTTTTCCCAGACTGGCCTGTCGTGGTCTGTTAAGCAAGCATTGTACATCTGCTTTAAATGTTAAACAATATGCCAAAGCACAGAATGCTGCCTTTAAAGATAGGGGTGTACGCCTCCCTCCCCATATCAGCATTTCTTCAAAGATAAGCATTCCTTCCCAGAAACCAGGGTCATATTATCCTGCCTACCATGTAGCAAACATCTTGTAACTGTAGTAAAAAGAAAAAAAAGTATTCCTGTCATATTTGATGGATGTTTCTTGTTCCAAAATAGTACATAACCCTGCTGTACACCTTGCTTCTCTGGAGCGCTTCCTTCACCTGGTGGGGGTTGCTCTCCTGGGCTATGGTCCTCAGACTCAATCATATACTAAACTCACTTCATTTTGATCTACAGATTTATTATTGGCTGTTTGAGTCAACACTCTAATTCTCTGTGGAGAAAAACCAGGGAATTTTGGCAAATTTTACTGTATATTTACATAACTATCTGGGGGCTGGCCCCATGGCTGAGTGGTTAAGTCCATGTGCTCTGCTTCGGCGGCCCAGGGTTTTGCCAGTTCAGATCCTGGGCACAGACATGGCACCACTCATGAGGCCATGCTGAGGCAGCATCCCACATAGCACAACCAGAGGCACTCACAACTACAATATACAACTATGTACTGGGGGGCTTTGGGAGAAGAATAAAGAGAAAAAAAAAAAGAAGATTGGCAACATTTGTTAGTTCAGGAGCCAGTCTTTAAAAAACTGAGTGAAAACCATAAAATGGATTTGATAAATAGGTGTGCAGTGGAAAATAAGATACAGGCATGATTACTATAAGAAACTTTAGCAAAAACATGGTGAACTTTTCTGTGGAATCAAAGGAATCTGAATGTGAGATCAAAAGTAATTTGGGAATGAAAATATATGTGATTAAAAGAGTCTGTTTTTCTTTGGGAAGTGTTTACATATTTTCCTCCTGTTTCCCTCCCAAACACACTGCCCAGCACTAGTCTTTGTTAAAATGTGTGTAGGTTTCTAGGAGGAGAGAAATGTCTAGTTTTGTTGCTATGGTTCCCAGGTGAGTTGCTAGTAGAAAAACAAGAACACCACTGTTATTTTTGACAGACATCCTGTCACACAAAGAAATCACTTGAGAGCACATGAGCAGATTTTAAACCAATATTTCTGTTACCACCACCCAGTTCTCCACTTTAATTTTCTGCTTCAGGGTTCCAAAATCTTGCTCCAAATTATGCAAATTATCATTTATCTCGTTGTAGATTTGTTAGAGAGAGCAAAGTGAAAATTTATACATTCAGATGCACTACTCAATCAATAAAATGAACTTCAGGACCTACGTTGATATTTAAAGCAGAAAAAAAAAAGAATGAAATAAAAGTAGCTTATGTCTTGCTTCCTGAGGACACTGGCACCTTGGAAGTTTACAAGAATCTCATCCTTTAATTTCAAACTAGTTTAGAGGATGCATGGACATTTCTGTACTGGGATTATGAAATATTTCCTCCATAGTCTCCTGAATTATTTTCCAGAGCCAAATAAATGGTCCCCATTTCAACATAAGAGTTGTGAAAGCAGAGGAGGATCCAAGATGGCGCCGTGAGTAGTCCTCTTTGTCTCTCCCCCTTCAAGTCTACAATTATTTGGACACTCATCGCTTAACAAAGGATATCCAGATAGCATCTCAGGACGTCTGAGAGACCCATGCGAGTATACATCGGAAGGCGGACGGACTTCCCTCCGGGAGGAATGTGGAGATAGGTGAAAACTCTCTGACCCCGACCGAACAGCCTAGTACCTGCAAGCGGCTTTCTTCCAACGGACGCCACCAGAAGATCAACACTCACCTAGGGCAGGAGCGAGCACACATCAGAGGAGTGACAGTGGAAACAGGTGACCAGAACCCTACCTAAACCCCCCACAATTACTCCTAAACGCAGAGGGAAACTCTAGAGTTACACACCTGAGCCCGCAGGGAGAGTCTCATCCCGCCATTGACGGGGAGATCCTGCCTAGTGTTCACGGCACCCGGAGGGTCCCAGAGACAATCACAGAGGGTACGGCAGCCCCCCAGCTGCCACTGCCTGCACAGTGGGGAAAGGGATTGCCGGAGATCTCAGAGAGGACTGGGGCTGGGTGAAGCTCCAGAGGCCGGCTCCGTGGCCCGGAGGGGAAGCTCCAGAGTTCCGCCTGGGCAGCAGACAAAACTCTCTGTCTGCCATTAGTGGAGGGGCTACGCCCAGCATTCACAACTCCGGGAAAGTCCTGGAGAGAGTCCCAGAGGACAAGGTGACCCCCAGCTGCCGTTGCCCACCCCATGGGGCTAGGCATTGCCGGAGATCTTGGAGAGGACTGGGGCTGGGTGAAGCTCCAGAGGCTGGCTCCACACCCCAGAGGGGAAGCTCCAGAGTTCTGCCCGGGCAGCAGACAAAACTCTCTGTCTGCCATTAGCGGAGGGGCTACGCCCAGCATCCACAACACTGGGAGGGTCCCGGAGAGGAGAATATCAGGCAGGGCAGCAGCTGACCACCTACCACTGAAATCAGGATCTCCGGCTATCCCCCAGACAGGACAAAGGGCTCCCCGAGTTCCCGGGGAACAGGACTGGGGCTGGGTGGAGTTCCAGCAACCCAGCTCCGTAGCCCAGGGGGAAACCCTACAGGCTCACAGCAGCCTCAGTGAAAGCCTCTGCACAGCACTAGCAGAGAGCACCCATCCGGGAGCCACAAGGCTGGAAGACCCTGGGACAAAAGTAGCATAGCTAGGTGAGCTAACCACAGACTGTAGAAGATGCCAATAGCTCTGCTGCAACCCATAGTGGACAAGTGAGATTTTGTGGGTGCCGACAGTGACGGAGTGGCAAATATAAGTGATCCTACCCCTGGCCGCTGGAAAAGCCCATAATACCGTTGCAGACCCCAAGGAGGGAGCACGTCTAGGTGGGCTGCAACAGTAGGCACCAGCAGCCTGAAGCCCCTCCGTGACGGCCCCCACGGCAGAAGAGGGAATCCAAAGGACCACTGTGACTATGAGGAGGGGCCCAGGCCCAGTTAGCAACTGCGGATAGGGTTCCTGGTTGGCGCAGTATAAACAGCTGCTCCCCAACCACACCAGCAGAAACAAGTGGAAGGAGCAACTAAACTCTATCTCTATGCAGAGGCACAAATCTACAACATCAAGCAATATGAAAAAAATACATTAAATCTCCAGAACAGAAGGAAAATAACAAATACACAGAAAACAATCCCAAAGAAAATGAGATATATAACCTAAATGACGATGACTTCAAAACAGCCATCATTAAAATACTCAATGAGTTAAGAGAGAATTCAGATAGACAACTCAACGAGTTCAGGAGCTATGTCACAAAAGAGTTTGATACGATAAAGAAGAACCAAACAGAAATACTGGAAATGAAGAACACAATAGAGGAGATTAAGAAAAATCTAGATGCACTGAACAGTAGGGCCGATAATATGGAGGAAAGAATTAGCAATTTGGAAGATGGGAATATAGAAATGCTGCAGGCAGAGGAGGAGACAGAAGTAAGACTAAAAAGAAATGAAGAAACTCTCTGAGAATTATCAGACACAATTAGGAGATGCAACGTAAGGATTATAGGTATACCAGAGGGAGAAGAGAAGGAGAAAGGGGCAGAAAGCCTATTCAAAGAAATAATGGCTGAGAACTTCCCAAATCTGGTGAGAGAGATGGATCTTCAGGTGACAGAAGCCAATAGATCTCCAAACTTTATCAATGCAAGAAGACCAACCCCACGGCATATAGTAGTGAAGCTAGCAAAAGTCAACGACAAGGAGAAAATACTAAGGACAGCCAGGCAAAAGAAACTAACCTACAAAGGAACCCCCATCAGGCTATCAGCAGATTTCTCAGCAGAAACTTTACAGGCTAGAAGAGAGTGGAATGATATATTCAAAAATCTGAAGGACAAAAACCTACAGCCGAGAATTCTCTACCCAGCGAAAATATCCTTCAAATACGATGGAGAAATAAAAACTTTCCCAGATAAACAAAAATTAAGGGAGTTCATTGCCACAAAACCTCCTCTTCAGGAAATCCTCAGGAAAACTCTCATTCCTGAAAAATCAAAAAAAGGAAAGGGCCTACAAAACCAAGAGCAGAGGAGATAAGTAGAAGGACAACAACAGAGAGTAGCAGCTCTTCATCAGAACAGATTAAACCATGGGACAAGAAACAAAGGAAATTGAAGAAAACCAGAAAACAAGACATAAAATGGTAGTGGTAGGTCCCCACATCTCAATAATCACTCTAAATGTAAATGGATTGAACTCCCCAATGAAAAGACACAGAATGGCAGGATGGATCAAAGAACAAGACCCAACAATATGCTGCCTCCAGGAAACACACCTCAGCCCCAAAGACAAACACAGACTCAGAGTGAAGGGATGGAGAACAATACTCCAAGCTAATAATGAACAAAAGAAAGCAGGTGTCGCTATACTAATATCAGACAAGGTAGACTTCAAAGCAAAACAGATAAAGAAAGACAAAGAGGGACAGTATATAATGATAAAAGGGACTCTCCACCAAGAAGACATAACACTTATAAATATATATGCACCCAACACAGGAGCACCAAAATTTGTAAAGCAACTCTTAATAGAACTAAAAGAAGACATCAACAACAATACAATAATAGTAGGGGACCTCAACACACCATTAACACCAATGGACAGTACATCCAGACAGAAAATCAACAAGGAAATAATAGAATTAAATGAAAAATTAGACCAGATGGACTTAATAGATATATATAGAACACTTCATCCAAAAACAGCAGGTTACACATTCTTCTCAAGTGCACATGGGACATTCTCAAGGATTGACCATATTTTGGGAAACAAAGAAAACATCAATAAATACAAGAGAGTTGAAATAATATCAAGCATCTTTTCTGATCATAATGCTATGAAACTAGAAATCAACTACAAGAAAAAAGCAGAGAAAGGTGCAAAAATGTGGAGATTAAACAACACGCTTCTGAAAAAACAATGGATCATTGAAGAAATTAAAGAAGAAATTAAATATTATCTGGAGACAAATGAAAATGAGAACACGACATACCAAATCATCTGGGATGCAGCAAAAGCAGTCCTAAGAGGGAAATTCATCGCAATACAGGCTCACCTCACTAAACAAGAAAAAGCTCACATAAGCAACCTCAAACAACACCTAACAGAACTAGAAAAAGAAGAACAAACAAAGCCCAGAGTCAGTAGAAGGAGGGAAATAATAAAAATAAGAGCAGAAATAAACGATATTGAAACAAAAAAGACAATAGAAAGGATCAATGAAACAAAGAGTTGGTTCTTCAAAAAAATTAACAAAATCGACAAACCTTTAGCCAGACTCACCAAGAAAAGAAGAGAGAAATCGCAAATAAATAAAATTAGGAATGAGAGAGGAGAAATCACAACAGATACCAATAAAATACAAGGGATCATAAGAGAATACTATGAAAAACTATATGCCAACAAATTGAACAACCTGGAAGAAATGGACAACTTCCTAGACTCCTACAACCTCTCCAAACTGAATCAGGAAGAAATGGAGAATCTGAATAGGCCAATCACAAGTAAGGAAATAGAAACGGTAATCAAAAACCTCCCCAAAAATAAGAGTCCAGGACCAGACGGCTACTCTGGAGAATTCTACCAAACATTCAAAGATGACTTAATACCTATTCTTCTCAAACTATTCCAGAAAATTGAGAAAGATGGAGTACTCCCTAACACATTCTATGAAGCCAACATCACTCTGATCCCCAAACCTGACAAGGACAACACAAAGAAGGAGAACTACAGGCCGATATCGCTGATGAACATAGATGCAAAAATCCTCAACAAAATTCTGGCAAACCGAATACAGCAATACATCAAAAAGATTATACACCATGATCAAGTGGGATTTATACCAGGGACACAGGGATGGTTCAACATCCGCAAGTCAATCAACGTGATACACTACATCAACAAAATGAAAAACAAAAACCACATGATCATCTCAATAGATGCAGAGAAAGCATTTGACAAGATCCAACACCCATTTATGATAAAAACCCTCAATAAAATGGGTATAGAAGGAAATTACCTCAACATAATAAAGGCCATATATGACAGACCCACAGCCAACATCATACTCAATGGACAAAAACTGAAAGCCATCCCTCTGAGGACAGGAACAAGACAAGGGTGCCCACTTTCACCACTCCTATTCAACATAGTACTGGAGGTGTTGGCCAGAGAAATTCAGCAGGAAAAAGAAATAAAAGGAATCCAAATAGGTAATGAAGAAGTAAAACTCTCACTGTTTGCAGACGACATGATCTTATATATAGAAAACCGGAAAGAATCCATAGAAAAACTATTAGAAATAATCAACAACTACAGCAAAGTAGCAGGGTATAAAATCAACATACATAAATCAGTAGCATTTCTATACACTAACAATGAACTAACAGAAAAAGAACTCAAGAACTCAATCCCATTCACAATCACAACGAAAAGAATAAAATACCTTGGGATAAACTTAACCAAGGAAGTGAAGGATCTATACGATGAAAACTACAAGACTTTCTTGAAAGAAATTGATGACGACATAAAGAGATGGAAAGACATTCCATGCACATGGATTGGAAGAATAAACATAATTAAAATGTCCATACTACCTAAAGCAATCTACAGATTCAATGTTATCCCAATCAGAATCCCAAGAACATTTTTCACAGAAATTGAACAAAGAATCCTAAAATTCATATGGGGCAACAAAAGACCGCGAATTGCTAAAGCAATCTTGAGCAAGAAAAACAAAGCCAGCAGAATCACAATCCCCCATTTCAAAACATGCTACAAAGCTACAGTGATCAAAACAGCATGGTACTGGTACAAAAACAGGTCCACAGATCAATGGAACAGAATTGAAAGCCCAGAGATAAAACCACACATCTATGGATAGCTAATCTTCGACAAAGGAGCAGAGGGCCTACAATGGAGAAAAGAAAGTCTCTTCAACAAATGGTGCTGGGAAAACTGGACAGCTACATGCAAAAGATTGAAAATTGACCATTCTTTTTCACCACACACCAAAATAAACTCAAAATGGATCAAAGACCTAAAGATTAGGCCTGAAACAATAAGTCTTCTGGAAGAGAATATAGGCAGTACACTCTTTGATATCAGTTTCAAAAGAATCTTTTCGGACACTATAACTCCTCAGTTGAGAGAAACAATAGAAAGAATAAACAAATGGGACTTCATCAGACTAAAGAGCTTCTTTAAGGCAAGGGAAAACAGGATTGAAACAAAAAAACAGCTCACTAATTGGGAAAAAATATTTACAAGCCACTTATCCGACAAAGGGTTAATCTCCATAATATACAAAGAACTCACACGGCTTAACAACAAAAAAACAAACAACCCGATCAAAAAATGGGCAGAGGACATGAACAGACATTTCTCAAAAGAAGATATGAATATGGCCAATAGACACATGAAAAGATGTTCATCATCGCTAATCATCAGGGAAATGCAAATCAAAACTACACTAAGATATCACCTTACACCCGTTAGATTGGCAAAAACATCCAAAACCAAGAATGACAAATGTTGGAGAGGTTGTGGAGAAAAAGGAACCCTCATACACTGTTGGTGGGAATGCAAACTGGTACAGCCACTATGGAAAACAGTATGGAGATTTCTCAAAAAGTTAAAAATAGAAATACCCTATGACCCAGCCATCCCATTACTGGGTATCTATCCTAAGAACCTGAAATCAGAAATCCCAAGAGTCCCTTGCACCCCTATGTTCATCGCAGCATTATTTACAATAGCCAAGACGTGGAACCAACCTACATGCCCAGAAACTGATGATTGGATAAAGAAGATATGGTATATATACACAATGGAATACTACTCAGCCATAAAAAAAGACAAAATTGGCCCATTTGCAGCAACGTGGATGGACCTCGAGGGTATTATGTTAAGCAAAATAAGCCAGTCAGAGAAAGACGAACTCTGTATGACTCCACTCACAGGTGGAAGTTAATATATTGACAAGGAGATCTGATCGGTGGTTACCAGGGAAAAGGGGGGGTGGGGGGAGGGCACAAAGGGGGAAGTGGTGTACCCACAACATGACTAACAAAAATGTACAACTGAAATCTCACAAGGTTGTAATCTATCATAACATTAATAAAAAAAAAAAAGAGTTGTGAAAGCAAGTATCAATTTCAGAAATTTAGTAGATAAATTTTGACATTTAAAAATCAAGTTGTAGGGGCCCGCCCAGTAGCACAGTGGTTAGGTGTGCACGTTCCACTTCTCTGAGGCCCAGGGTTCGCTCGTTCGGATCCCAGGTGTGGACATGGCACTGCTTGGGAAGCCATGCTGTGGTAGGCATCACACGTATAAAGTAGAGGAAGATGGGGATGGATGTTACCTCAGGGCCAGTCTTCCTCAGCAAAAAGAGGAGGATTGGCAGTAGTTAGCTGAGGGCTAATCTTCCTCAAAAAAAAAAATCAAGTTGTACTAGATAGCCTAAAACTTAAATATGTTAACATAAGTAAATATGCATAGGCAGCAGTTTTAAATAATTTGAAGGGATACCTGAATAACTTGTTGAGTTAAACCTTATCAAAATAGTTTGCTTATCACTATAGTACCAGGAGTATCATAATTAAAAATTGTTCACATAATTAAAGGTGAGTAATGAGGGAGCAGGAGCTAGGGTTGTAGTGAGAAAGTAATTGAAGGATGTTTTGCTCATTCCACAGTAATGGTACCACTAGACTTGTCTAATATCAATATCCTTGAATGCAGCATGTTTTTGACCAATTTTACACGCTTTTGTACGTAGTGTTGGTGAAGCTTTGAGGTCATTTTAGTCTCTTCTGATGGCAAGGCCAAAGACTCACGATAGGGATCATTTGTGGTTTTGCCATTCAACATCCGTTTTCCTTCTTGTTTCAGTATCCCAATTTTTGGGGGCGTAGGAGGAACTTCCATTCTGCTATTGTGTTCTGTTTTGACTGTCAATCAAGGTGACTCTTCCAAGTAGGTGGTGTCACGAGTTTTGAAATAGCAGTTGTGATGGTCAATGTTATGTGTCAACTTGACTGGGCCATGGGGTGCCCAGACATTTGGCCAAACATTATTCTGTGAGGATGGTTCTGCATGAGGTCAGCGTTTGAATTGGTGGACTCAGTAAAGCAAATCACCTTCTCTAACGTGGGTGGGCCTCATTCAATCAGTTGAAAACCTGAATAGAACAAAAAGGCTGAGAAAGAGGGAACTCCTTCTGCCTGACTTCATGAGCTGTGACACTGGTCTTTTCTGGCCTTCAAACCAAGAGTGACATATCGGCTCTTCTTGGGTCGTAAGCCTGC
The DNA here is from genome assembly GCF_021613505.1 of Equus quagga. Taxonomy (NCBI): domain Eukaryota; kingdom Metazoa; phylum Chordata; class Mammalia; order Perissodactyla; family Equidae; genus Equus; species Equus quagga. The sequence continues at coordinate 53,287,805 of NC_060275.1, read as the reverse complement.
GAGCTTTGGGACTGGAAACAGGCCACAAGCTCTCCTGGGTCTCCAATTTGCTGACTGCAGATCTTGGGACTTCTCAGCCTCCACAATCACATGAGCCAATTTCTTACAATAAATCTGTTTATATATATATGTGTGTGTGTATACACACACTCATAAATACACACACACACACATCCTACAGGTGCTATTTCTCTGGAGAACCCTAACACACGAGGGCGCCAGGACGTACCTGTTGAATCTTTGCTTTCTATCTTTTCTCTACCTCACAAAGAGAAGGATTGGCTTGCTGTGATCTTTAATGGAACCCCGTTCCCTTCACACATTCTTTTAGTTACAGCTTTGCATTAGTCGACTTTTGCTGCGGGAACAAACCGGAATGTCTCAGTGGCTGACATTTATTTCTTTTTTAAAAAAATTTTATTTCTTGTTCCCATTAACAGGGGCTGCAAGTCTCCTGCAGCTGTGTTAGATTTTGCTGGCCTCTACTGCTCCCAGGCTTTCTCATTCCACAACCCAGGCCGAAAGAGTAGCTACTCTTTAGAAGACGCTGTTCTCTAAAAGATCAGGAGTGAGAGAAACAATCAAACCACATAAGCACACGTAAAGCTTCTGCTCTGAAGTGGTGTACATCATACGGACTTATTTCTATTGGCCAAGACAAGGTTCATGGCCAAGCCCAAAGCTGACAAGGCAGGAAAGGACACTGTACCTACAAGGAAGCATTGCAAAGACGGAAATGGAACAAACAATTGTGAGCAAGTAATAATTTATCACAAACTTTTCTGTTAATGTCCTATTTCCTCAGTATAAATTCGAATTCCTGAAAACAACTGATTGGCTGCCCTCATCTGTTTGAGTCTAGCCATCTCATACGTCACTAGCCAGCCCAAAGAATGGTTGCCCTTTGATTCAGTGCTCACTCTTGTCCAATCAGCCGTACTCAGGGGGCAAATTCATGTGGTCCATGTGAGGCATCCTTCGGCAGGATTAAGAAGATAGGATATTTTTCTTAGAATCTTAAACTGTGATTCAAATCTCTAGTATATGAGCTCGGACAATCTGCACCATTGCTGAATAAGTCTTCCCTCATTCATATCCTTCCCCTTAATAACAATAATTCCGCATCCATCCACAGACAGAAGTGCCTTTGTGGGACCTGTGGGAGCTAGCACCATATGCCAAGGGACCTGGTAGGAGTCTTGCCCACCTGTGCATCAGGTAACAAGCATACAGACCTCGGTTTCAGCTGTGGACCTTATGGTGGCCTGTGAACTGGCTCCAAACCCTCTTGTCCATGGTCCAAGAGCCCCTGAAAAATACTGTCTTAGATAATCTCTCATGGATGAGAGAGCCTTTGTGGAAGCTCAGGTTTCTAGCAGAGATATTTCTGCACACCATTGGAGCAAAAAAAAAACATGAGTTTGGACACATTGGAGAGGGTAAGAGGAACAGTTTGGCTATACCCCCATCACCCCTCCCCCCCACCTACCCAAGGCAGCACAGCTTAGGGCCAAGAAAGATCTTCCTCAGCCCATGAATTCTCCCATAGGGTAAAGTGAGAGTGTGTGAGGATGCTGCCAAAGAGGCTCATTTCTCTCTCACCTCATCCAGAGTACTGAATCATGGGCTGTGTAACTGCGGGAGGTGGGGGAAGGGTGGGGGGAGGGGGGTGGGAGGGGTAGGGGAGGACCTTGAGGGGGTGGGAAGAAGCTGGAAGAGCAGCCAGATAAGGACACTACAAAAAAAGAAAACTACAAGCCAATATCCCTGATGAATATAGATGAAAAAATCCTCAACAAAATATTCCCAGACCGAATTCAATAGCACATTTAAAAGGATCATATAGGGGCCAGCCCCATGCTGGAGTGGTTAAGTTTGGTGTGCTCTGCTTCAGTGGCCCTGGTTCGCAGGTTCAGATACTGGGCGTGGACCTACACCACTTGTCAGTCATGCTGCCGTGGCAACCCACATATAAAGTGGAAGAAGATTGGCTCAGGGCTAATCTTGCTCAGCAACAAACAAACAAGAAGATTACATACCATGACAAAGTGGTATTTATCCCTTGGATGCAAGGATGGGTTAACATATGCAAATCAATAAATGTGATACTCACATTAATAAATGAAAGATAAAAATCATACCATTATCTCAATATATGCAGAAAAAGTATTTGACAAAATACAATAAGCTTTCATGATAAAAACTCTCAACAAATCGGCTATAGAAAGAACATAATTCAACGTAATAGAGGCCATGTGTGACAAGCCACATACTCAATAGTGAAAGGTTAAAAGCTTTTCTTCTAAGAATAGGAACAAGACAAGGGTGCCCATTCTCATCACTCCCATTCAACATGGTCCTGGAAGTCTTAGCCAGAGTAATCAGGCATTGAAAGAACTAAAAGGCATCCAAATCAGAAAGGAAGAAGTAAAATTGTCTTTGTCTGTAGATGATATAATTTATATACAGAAAATCCTGAAGACTCTATCAAAAAACTGTAATAACTAATCAACAAATTCAGTAAAGTTGCAGGATGAAAAATCAACATACAGAAATACATACAGTTGTGTTCTTATATACTAAAAACAAAACATCTGAAGGAGAAATAAACGAACAATTCCATTTGAAGTAGCATCAAAAGAAGTAAAATACTTAGGAATAAATGTAGCCAAGGAGATGAAGTCTCTGTACAATGAAACTATAAGACATTGATGAAAGAAATTGAAGATGACACAAATAAATGAAAAAATACCTATGTTCATGGTTTGGAAGAATTAATATTGTTAAAATAGCCACACTACCCAAAGTCATCTATAGATTCGATGCAATCTCTATCAAAATTCCAATGGCATTTTTCACAGAAATAGGAAAACAATCCTAAAATTTGTATAGCACTACAAAACACCCTGAATAGCCAAGGCAATCTTGAGCAAGAAGAACATAGCTGGAGGCACCACACTTCCTGATCTCAAACTATACTACAAAGCAACAGTAGTCCAAACAATATAGTACTAGCATAACAATAGACACATAGACCAATGGAACAGAATTGAGAGTCCAGAAATAAACCGTCACATATATGGTCAACTATTATTTGATAAGGGAGCCAGGAATAGTCAGTGTGGAAAGGATAGTCTCTTCAATAAGTGGTGCTGAGAAAACTGGATAGTAACATGCAGAAGAATGAAATTGGACTCCTATCTTACACCACTCACAAAAATTAACACAAAATGAGTCAAGGACTTACATATAAAACCTAAAACCATAAAATGCCTAGAAGAAAATAGGGAAAAAATTATTTGACATTGATCTTGGCAACAATTTTTTGGATATGGCACCAAAAGCACAAACAACAAAATCAAAAATAAATAAGTGGGACTACATCAAACTAAAAAGCTTCTGCACAGCAAAAGAAATGATCAACAAAATGAAAATACAACCTAGGGAGTGGGAGAAAATTTTTGCAAATCATATATCTAATAAAGGGTTAATATGCAAAATGCATAAGGAACTCAGACAACTCAATAGCAAAAACCCTCAAATAACCCAATTGAAAAATGGGTACAGGAATTGAACAGATGTTTTTCCAAAGAAGACATACAAATTGCCAACAGGCACACAAAAAGATGCTCAACATTAATAATAATCAGGGAAATTCAAATCTAAACCACAATGAGATATCACCTCACACCTGTTCGAATGCCTATCATCAAAAAGACAAGAGATCAAAAAGGAAAAAAAAAAAACAAGAGACAAGTGTTGGCAAAGATGTGGAGAAAAGGGAATCCTTGTGCACTGATGGTAGTAATATAAATTGGTACAGATGCTATGGAAAACAGCATGGAGTTTCCTCAAAAAATTAAAAATAGAACTACCATATGATCCAGCAGTCCCACTTCTGGGTATAGATCCAAAGAAACGAAGTCAGGTTCTTGAAAAGATATCTGCACACCCATGTTCATTGCAGCAGTAATCACAATAGCCAAGATATGGAAAGAATCTAAAGGTCCAGCTATAGATGAATACGGTATATATACACAATGGAATATTATTCAGCCGTGAGAAAGAAGGAAATCCTGCCATTTGCAACAACATGGATGAATCTTGAGTGCATTACGCTAAGTGAAATAAATCAGACAGAGAAAGGCAAATACTGTATATTATCACTTCTATGTGGAATCTGAAAAAGCCAAACTCATAGAAACAGAGAGTAGAATAGTCGTTGCCAGGGCCTGAGGGGTGGGAGAAATGGGGAGAGGTTGGTCAGAAGATACAAACTTCCAATTATAAGATGAATAAGCCTGGGGATCAAATATACAGCATGGTGATTAGAGTTAACAATACTATATTATATACTTGAAAGTTGCTAAGAGAGTAGATCTTAATTGTTCTCAACACAGAAAGTAATGGCTATTACGTGAGATGATGGAGGTGTTAACTAACCCTATTGTGGTAATAATGTCACAATATATAACTGTATCAAATCAACACATTGTACACCCTAAACCTACCCCATGTTATATGTCAATTATATTTCAATAAAGCTAGAAAAAATAGAAGATAGTCAGTAAATGATTGTTGAATGAATGGAATGAACAGAGATTACCAGGAAACTCCACAATACCTCAGATACAAAAAACGTGTAGAAAAACACCCACAAAGGAACATTTACAATGTAATTTTCACATACTTCTTTCATTTACACACAATTTTTTGTAATATTTGTTTTTTTATTTATTTTTGACAAGCTTTGGCATTTTTATTGAATAAAATGGATCCTCCCTCCCAAAAAATCACATGAATCTCTAGTAAATGGACCTTATAAACTAAGAAAAAGGAGCAGGATTAAGCTTGAGTTTTGGAAATTTATAAGCAATTTGCAACAAGAATCAGCTACAAAGTAAATTTCTTGATGAATAAATAAACTACCAGAGAAAGAATGACAAAGCAACTGTATATATATGTATACACTACTTCACTTGGAGTGATGCTTAACAGAATCTAACCAAGCCTCTAGAGCTAATATCTTTTACGTCTAAGACATATGGGGGATAGAGGAAAACAAGTTAAAGGATGCCACAAAGAAGCGAACCAATAATTCCAGAATATGGTACTTTTATAGTATGGAACAATTTACCTGGTTTTTCTAAAAGTCAATGGCATGAAAATAAAGGGAGGGAGGAAAAGGGGGAGCTGCTTTATTTTAAAAGAAACTTAGGAGGCATAACAACCCAAAGTAATAACTGGATCTCATTTGGATCCTGATTCCAGAAAAAAACCCAACAAAATAGACAAACAAAAAAACCCAACAGCAACAAAAAACATTTTAAAGACAGTTGTGGAAGTTTGATTATGATCTCCACATTAGATGACTCCAAGAAATGTGTTACTTTGTTAGGTGTGATAATGACATTGTGGTTATATAAGAAAATAATCCATATATTTTTAGAGATACTTAACTAAGGCTCTTAAGCAAAGAAAGAAGGAAAAAGGTAGATGAGGCAATTAGGTAAAATTTGAATTTTTGTTAAGTCTGGATACTGATAACACAGAGGTTCATTGTACAATGTTGTGTATCCTCTACACAACTGGCATTATGATTTTATTCTAGATGAATTTACTTTTATGTAAAAGTCTTTAAAAGACTTTACAATTAGTCAGGGGAATTGTTTGATATTAAAGATTAAAAAGCATAACACTAAATACTATACACGACCCTGGACTGGATGGTAGACTAGAAAAAAATTGTTATAAAGGACATTTTGCACAATTTGAGAAAGGTCTGTAGATTAGGTAATAGTATCATTGTATTAATGTTGAATATTCTGATTTTGATAATTGTCCTATGATTATGTAATTGAATGTCCTTGTTCTTAGGGAATGCACACTGAAGTATTTAGGGCCAAGGGACATTATACCTGCAACTTACTCTCAAATGATTCAGAAAAAATCATGAGAGTGTATTTGATAGATAGGTAGGTAGATAGATGATAGATATACAGATAGATGATAGATAGATAGATGACAGATAGATAAATAGATAGAGCAATGTGGCAAAATGTTAACAATCGGTGAAGGGTAAACAGGAGTTCTTTGTATTATTCAAAGTATTTCAAAATAATAAGTTAAAAAATAGTAATGACAACAAAAAAATTAGTATGAACGAAGCAATCATATCTTCTTTAAAAAGACAAATAAATTATGAAAACAAAATAGGCAAATATTATACACATCAAGATAGAAAAATTATGAAAAAGAACCAATATGCAATCTTGGAAATGCAAAATATAATCATTAAAATATAAAGAAATAGATGGGAAAAACGGTAGATTGGACACAACTGAAGAGAGAATAAATGATTCAGAAGATATACTGAGAATTAAAATGTAATTTCACAGAGAGATAAAGGATTAAAAAAAGATGAAAGACCAGATAAGAAAAATGAAGGATAAAGAATTTTCAACAAAAACCTAATTGTAATTCCAAAAGAGAGAATAGGCTATATTCAAAAATGTAAGTCCTTAGTTCAAAAGTTTACCCAAATACTGAGAAGGATGAATTAAAAGAAATAGACACCCAGACATATAATAATGAAACTCATAAGATTAAGAACATGAGAAAATTTTGAGTTACCAGAGAGAAAAGACATAAGCTACAAAGTAATAACAATTAAACAAAAAAATAAGGTCTCCTCACTAATGTTAGATGATAGAGGATAACGAAAGAATATCTTCAAAGTGTTGAGGGAAAATTCCTATTAATTTAGTAATCCCAACTCAGCTAAATTATCATCAAGAATAAGATTGAAATAAAGATATTTTCAGTAAAATATAGAATAAGGGATTTCACTATTCTCAGAAACTTCCTGAAAAAATCTATTAAAGTTGTACAGTACTTAAGTAAGAGAGCTCATCACCTAAACAGTGATAGTGCAGACAATATGGCTTAGTGGAGATTAAAAGGATTATTAATATAGTTGATACTAATTAATAATATGATGAAAGAATTCATTTCTCTTGAGCAAACTGTCATTGCTGTCACATCTTTCTTGTTCCCCAGCCCTCTGGAGCTAACCTAATTTTTGTCCGTTTCTCATTGATGCTATAATATTCTCAGTTTCTGTGATTGACAATATTTCACTGTCTAAGTGTTGGTCTAGCTGGAAGATATTGGAATGTGAAAGGGGAGATAGAAAGGGGAAGAGACAGCTAGAAGTTCTACCTTCCTTATCTAATATATTTGCAGTCAAGAAATGGTCTAAGGTCTCCTGGAAAAAGAAATGGAGGTTTAAGTATGTTAAAAATTTTAAAGTAATCAATAAAAGAACTAAAATTTATAATTAGAAAAATTGGGAGAAGGAAAAAGATTGGGAAGGAGAGGTTGATATGCATGATAAGCCACATCCTTGTATTTTACAAGAGGGATTCAATAGATAATACTTAAACTTGATAAATTAACAAATAGGCTTATAAGCCCATTGTTTAGAATCATGGAGGTGACCACCAGGAGACCTAAAATCACAAAGGACTAAAGTCAGTTGCCTGTGAGAAGTGGGATTGGGGGTGGGGCAGGAGAGATAGAGTTTTATTTTTCTTTATATATTGTCTTGTTATTGTTTGAATTTTAAACCTTGTACATGTATTACTTTACTAATTTTAAAAGTAGAGAACAGGGGCCAGCCCAGTGACATAGTGGTTAAGTTCGCATACTCTACTTTGGTTGCCTGGGGTTTGCAGGTCTGGATCCCAGGCACGGACCTATACACAGTTCATTAAGCTATGATGTGGTGGTGTCCCACATACAAAATAGAGGAAGATAGGCACAGATGTTAGCTCAGGGACAACCTTCCTCACCAAAAAAAAAAAAAAAAAGAGGAAGAAGAAGTAGAGAACATTAAAGTGGCCTTCCTGCCTTGACTCACAGGGATCCCTATATAAAAATTCTTGGGGCTGGCCCTGTGGCCAAGCGGTTAAGATCCCATGCTCCACTTCACAGCCCAGGGTTTCGCCAGTTCAGATCCTGAGCGCAGACATGGCAATGCTCATCAGGCCACGCTAAGGCAGTCTCTCACATACCACAGCCAGAAGGACCTACAACTAGAATATACAACTATGTACTGGGGGGCTTTGGGGAAAAGAAGAAGAAGAAAAAAAAGATTAACAACGGATGTTAGCACAGGTGCTAATCTTAAAAAAAAAGAAGTCTTGACTTAGGTTAGATCTTGGCTTTGGAATGAGGGATCATGTGGAAAGGTCTAGCACACGGAAACTCCAATATTACTTTTCTTATTTGTGATGACCAGTGACTTTAAGAAAATAGAAAACTCTACTTAATTGAGACTAAACATTTTATCCTGGCACTCAGGCTCTCTATAATCATGTCCATATTACCCACCCTACATTGTCTATTGCCACAGCCCTGCACGTATGTCTTCTGCTCTATTCTAGATAATCTTCTCATCCTCTATAGGCACAGTCATTACTTATTTTAATAATTTTTTCTACATTTTCTGATAGACTATTAGCTCCTGCAATCCATGAGTAGACAATCAATAAATAATTCTTGAATTAATGAATTTGATTACTTTGAGGTTTTGCTTTTACTGTCTCTCCAGAACCCTCCTGTCCCCCACTGCCTCAATTTCTTTCTTTTCGTAATTCCTATCACCAACATCCATAATGCATTATTCAGCAAATATAGGATGCCTACTCCTTGATGGGTCTGTGCCAGGCCTAGAGGATACAGAGAGAAACAAGATAGATGTAGTTGCTGTCCAGACATGAAGCAGATAATATACAGATGGTGATAGAATTAAAATTATTAAAATGCTTCAGAGCATGATATGATCCTGAATTCTCTAATTGAATTAACTGTCAAACATTTATGAAGGAGAGGCAAAGAAGTATTCATAGTCTAGGTGGAAAGATAAAACATATTTGCTCTATACACATGTAAAAAAGACAGTAAATATTAAATGTTAAGTGAATGATGCAAAAAGCAATTGCTTAAAGAGACAGAGAAAACTTTGCAGTTTGTAGGGTTTAGAAATGTATCATGGAGGTGAGATGCAAGTAAGTGGAGAGGAAGTGGGGAGAACTTGATTCCAAGGTAGGGGTGGGGAAGAAAAAATGGGAGGTAAGAAAGTGAAGTATATTCAAGTATCATTGAATTCAACTGAAGCAAAAAGTAGTATAGGTAGGGAAATATTGGGCCAGAACAGTTTACTTATGTCCAGTTCTGGAGATATTTGTTTCTCAAAGAAACTTTTTGAGGTTAAGGATGACAAATCATTTACTTCTTGTTTTGGGTTCATTAATTAAATCTTCTGGAATTGAACTCAGCCTAGAAGGTAGATGCACAAAAATATGAGTGCACCTGGCATGTGTTCTCTTCTGGATCAGCTCTATTTGGACATCATTCCTGACATATATGCTCTTCAAATCTTACAACATTGAGAGCATCTAGGGAAAGATATTATTTAATTTTCATTTTACAGGTGAGAAGACTAAACAACCAGGAGTTTCGTCACTTGTTTCAGGAAAACTTTATCAGCTTGAAGATTCCTTACAAAAGAATCCAACATTTGCATGTCAGAGACTGCTGGTTTTCCACCAAAATCCATTGTCTCCTTCTTGTATAACAATAAAAGTCTAAGCTTGGGTACCTCCGTCCTGCTAGAGACCACATTTCCCAGACTTCCATGCAGCAAGGCCATGTAACTGTTTCACCAATGACATGTGAATGGAAGTGATTTGTGCACATCCCTCCTATTCCTCTTGCTTAAAAGGAAATTAGGGCCCTGTGCCTCTTCCCCTGTTTTTCTTCCTGTGGGCTGAAACCCAGATGTGCCTGCAACTCATCTTCAAATAAGTAGAAAAGGACAAGTCCCTTAATGTCTTCCTGCTCAAAACGGTGATTTCCTGAGAGGTCAGTAGTATCTCACACTTCATCCAAGATCTACTGAATCAGAATCTGAATTTAACAAGATCTCAGGTGATTCACATTCACATTAAACTTTGAGAAGCACTACTTTAGGAGATAGCAAAGGAAATTTATGGATGGAATGTTGGTCTTTGAACAACCTCATGAAGAAGAGACATTTCTTTCACCCCACTCTTCCAAAATCAGCTACCTTCTTTAAGCAATTGAATTTTGAGGCCTCTTTGTTATAGCAGCAAAGCATTCACACTAATATAATTTGCCTCATCTGTTGACCCAAAACTAGCTTATGCATTCATTTTGGAAATATGTATTGAACACATTTTATAGGCAATGAACTGTTCTGGTATATATATATATATATAAAATTTGGGGGAATATATGTTATATATAAAATATATATTTATGCATACCATATATATGAATAATTTGGATATTATATATATATACACACACACACACACACACAAATAATTTGGGTTATACAAATAACTCTTTTTTCTCTCCAAGAGTTTGTAATTTAGTAGATGGGAAAAAGACATAGGAATATTAAATTTATAGGTGCTATAAGAAACTGTATTGGATATTTGTTGTGTTTTTGGAAGCTTGTGGTAGACAACATAATGCGCCCCCAAAGATGTCCAAGTGATAATCTCCTGAACCTGTGAATATTGGACTTTGCAGATATGGTTAAGCTAAGGATTTTAAGATGAGAAGATTATCCTGGATTATCCAGGTGGGGTCAATGTAATTGTGACCAGGGAACCAGGCAAAGAAAGGGTTACCGAGGATCTGATCAACATCTAACATGGTATGTCAAATGTTTTTCAGACAAGAAGTGACCGTGTGTTCTGTTTTGCAGAAACTGATGTCTCTGTTTTGCAGATGTTGCTATCTCACAGAGAAACTTACATGTTTCCAGCAAGACCCCTGGCAAATGTTCCAGCACCAAGGATCCTAAAGCTACCTTAAAGTAATTAGCATCTTAAATTCTGCTCCTCTGGGAGAGTCCAAGCAGCCATTTTCAGATCATGCCATGTACGAAGTAGCATGTTTACCTGCTACGCAGCGCCCTAAATGAACACAGTTGTTACAAATAAACCTGTTATCCTCAGCTCTCGTGTACAGTTTCCACTGGCACTGAGCTCAGGGATACACTGCATTGGGAGCTAGCCCCAGCATTCTCCATTACTCTTGCAGACAATAAACCTTTTTTCACCTAATTCTGCCTTGGTTGTGCTTTTTGGCTCTGCACTCGCCAAGAGACGAACCCACTGAGTTCGGTTACACAATCACAAGGGTCCTTATAAAGAGGAAGGCATAGGATCAGAGTCCAAGGAGGTGCTGTGAGAATGGAAGCAGAGGTTCGAGTGATGCCATTGCTGGAATGGGGCCAGGAGACAATGAATGTTAGCAGTCTCTAGAATGTGGAAAAGGTAAGGAATGGATTCTTCCCAAGAGCCTCCAGAAAGACTGCCAACACCTTAAGGTTAAGACTTCTTGGGGCTGGCCCCGTGACCTAGTGGTTAAGTTTGGTGCACTCTGCTTCAGCAGCCTGGGTTTGGTTCCCAGGCACAGATCTACACCACTTCTTGGCGGCCATGCTGTGGTGGCAACCCACATCCAAAATAGAGGAAGAGGCCAGCCTGGTGGCATAGTGGTTAAGTTTGTGTGCTCTGTTTTGGCAGCCTGGGGTTTGCTGGTTTGGATCCCAGGCACAGACCTATGCACCACTTATCAAGCCATGCAGGCGTCCCAGATACAAAATAGAGGAGATGGGCATGGATGTTAGCTCAGGGCCAATCTTCCTCAGCACAAAGAGGAAGATTGGTGGCTGATGTTACCTCAGGGCTAATCTTCCAGAAACCACCCCACCCCCCAAAATAGAGTAAGACTGGCACAGATGTTAGCTCAGGGTGAATCTTCCTCAAGCAAAAAGTGGAAGATTGGGGGTCAGCCTGCTGGCATAGTGGTTAAGTTCTTGCACTCCGCTTCAGTGGTCCAGGGTTCGCAGGTTCGGATTCCAGGTGTGGACCTAGCACCACTCCATCAAGCCACGCTGTGGTGGCATCCCACATAAGATAGAGGAATACTGACACAGATGTTAGCTCAGTGACAATCTTCCTCAAGCAAAAAGAGGAAGATTGGCAACAGATGTTAGCTCAGGGCCAATCTTCTTCAGCAAAAAAACACAAAGGCTTCTTGGATTTCTGTCTACCAGAACTGTAAGATGATAAATTTGTGTTGTTTTAAGTCACTAAATTTGCAGTAATTTGTTACAGCAGCAATAGGAAATCAGTACACAGCTCTTCTATTTTGGACAGCCCATACCTTGAAGTGTCTATTTTGGATAGCCCATACCTCAAAGTGTCTGAGTGGGAGGCAGAGTCACGCATTCCTTTCCTCATCATGGACCAATTATATATTCTTGCTCAAGACATGGAATTGGAAATTACTTGTGGAAGTGGTGGCAGGAGTGGCCAGACTGTTTTTGTGACATAACCTCGCCTCTGTCCCCTGTTGCCCCTACCCCTTGGTTCCTACCCATTATCTGTGCCTGGTTCGTTGTTTTTCCTATTGATTCTGTTAGCTTACCCTATATTCTACCAATCAATTCCTTCTCTGGTTTCTGTTGTTCACAGCCAAGAGCTCCGACTAGTTCGGAGAGCCATGTAGTTAATGTGGGCATATTCCAATATTCCGAGTAGATCCTCAGTCTTAGCAGAGCAGAAGCTTTGTTGAGCCATCTTTGTATCCACAGCTTCTACACTGAGTGTCTTGCACTCAATCTGTATTTGTTGAACAAGGGGAGCAAACAACCACAATGTAATGAAACTTTACAGAAAAGGATAATTACAGGAGTAGGCTTTAAGTGTATATAAAAGAGTTAGCACTAAACAGAGACTGTAAAGCTGGACAGAATTTCTGTTGGCCAGATGAGGAGGGGGCGTCCTAAGCAATATACCTGTAGGTAGTTCCCCAACTAAAAACCTTTCTGATATTTGGCCATATATTAGAGACCTTATTTATTTATTTATAAACATGCAGGTTAAGATATTATCAATATATTCATTATTTAAAGAATTCAACCTTATGCAGAAGATTCTATCCATTAGACACATGTAGACCAGGGCTTGGCAATGTATGGTTTGTGGGACAAGGTTGCTATCTTCTACAACCCTCGCTGATTTTGAGGAAGGCCTGCTATGCAAATTTCCTTTTATATTCGCTTTCAGTTGCTAGCACCATCCCATATCCTTACTCCACCCCATTTGTCTTAAATCCAGATCCCCATAGCTCCTGACATGAGGCTAGACATTAGTGGCACCAAAGGGTGTGTGTGGCTGAAATGAACCTTGGTCCAGAATGTATAGAATGAGTGAGCTTAAAACAGGTTGCTCTCGGGCCAGCCTGGTGGCCTAGTGGTTAAGTTCAGCCCACTCTGGATCGGTGGCCTGGGTTTGGTTCCCAGGTGTGGACCTGTACGGCTATGTTAGCAGCCATGCTGTGCTGGCGGCCCACATACTAAAAATAGAGCAAGATTGGCATGGCTGTTAGCTCAGGGCAAATCTTCCTCAGCAAAAAAACAAAAACAAAACAGGTTTCTCCCAAATGCAGTTCTCACACCATCAAACAATTCCAGAGTGCCTACCAGACAGTCACGATTCCTGTTTATAGTCTGCTGGGAGAATAGAGACATTAAAGAAAGAGAAGCATGATGAAAGTTACTGGAGGGAAAACACAGGGTACAAGGATGGTGCAGTACAGAGGATGACTGGCACTGGCATCCTTCCATCTTTAGGCCTCCCTTAAATCAAATCCCAAAAATCAAAGATTTTCCCACAGAGGAGCTATCCAATATACATATATTAAAGATTTTATTTTTCCTTTTTCTCCCCAAAGCCCCCTGGTACATAGTCGTATATTTTTAGTTGTGGGTCCTTCTAGTTGTGGCATGTGGGATGCCACCTCAGCATGGCTTGATGAGCTGTGCCATGTCTGTGCCCAGGATCCCAACCAGCAAAACCCCAGGCCGCCGAAGCGGAGCTCACGAACTTAACCACTTGGCCACCAGTCTAACCCCTCCAATATATTTTTAAAGGTATATTTTATCGAAATATACTACGTTTGGGAAATAGAGAATAAAGCTACCGGTAGCCCACTACTATAACCACACCACCCAAAATCCCTCTTAAGTTTTTATTGTGTAATTTGTGATAGCTATCATTTATTGTGTCCTATGTACAATGCACTGTGTTTAGCATCTTCTATACATGATCTCATTTACTCCTGACAACAATTCTATAAAGTAGATACTATTTTCTCTATTTCGTAGATAAGAAAACTGAGGCTCAGAGAGGTCACACAGATAGTAAGTAACAAGTCTGAATCTAGGGTCATTAATTTTATGTACTTACAATCATAATGCTCAATAAATCTGATATACGCTTTCCACTTAATATTACATACACTACCTTAAATAATGTTCTACAGCATTTTGGTCACATTTCGGATCACAGTCTTACGATGCGTCTTGAAGTAGGAAAACAGTAGAGGGTTAAAAAGACTCCTGATGCAGATTGATGAAATCGCTCTCCAAATGGCTTGTATCGTTTTGAAACACGGACATTTTGTGCTTTGAAATACGGACAATTTCAATAAATCTTTTGCAGCATTTGGGATCTTTATAAAACCTCTTTATTAGGCAAGAAAGTACCTCAATTTTAATTTGCATTTCTTCGAAATTCCTCCGTTCGTTTACAGGTTCTATTTCCACTCTAATTCATTTAGAATGCTTCAATTTGTCTCTGCCATGACGATTTAGAGTTTGAAGAGGCCTCAGAAACCTCCCAGACTGATTCCGTCACTTTCCAGACCGGGGAAACCTGTCCGAGACAATGAGGTGCAAAGCTACAGGGAACTTGCACCGCGGGGCTGGGGCCGGACTCGTAGGGCGTTTTTCCCACTACCTGACCACATCCAACCTACAGACCCAACCGGTTGTTAGAAACAACAGTCTATTACCATCAAGGCAGACCTATCTCTGAAGCATTCAAAGCGCTTCGACATTTATTTTTGTCACAAAACCCCGACAGGGAAGGCTAGACATTTTCATTAATAAGTAGAAAGACGGAGTTGAGGGGCGGAGCAAGGCCTCTCTCAACTCTTCTACTGGCTACACTAACAAAAAAAAATCCCGGGCTCGTACTGACCCACGGTTTTGAAACAGGGGAAAATGACTTTTTAAAAACGACAACCGCAGGGACACCGCGTTCCCACCCCACCTGCGGCCAGTCGAGACGGGGCCGGACCAGCGAGGCCGGACCAGCGAGGCCGGACCAGCAAGGCCGGCGGGCGGGGGGCGCGCGCAGTGCGCAGGCGCGCACCTGTCCAGGCGCAGGGGCCTCGTGCCCGCGCGCCGCGCCCGCCGCCCGCGCGCCCGCGCCTCTCCCGGCTTCCCCCTCACCTCGCTGCTCTCTCCGCCCTCCAGGCCCCGCCTCGCCGCTCCCGGTCTCCTCCCTGCAGTCGCCCGTGGCTCCGCGGGCGAACTGCGTGTTGCTGCGTCATCGCCAGTGGCCGGTTTGAATGAGCCTCTTGTCGCAGCCCCGCTGCCGCCACCGCCGCGCCTCTGCCTCGGCCGCCGCCGCAGCTTCTTCGCGTCCCTTTGCCTTCGACGCTCCTGCCAGGCCCAGCCTTCCTGCGCCGCCGCCGCCCCTCGCGCCTCGCCATGCCGCTCTACTCCGGTGAGCTCCCTCCTCGCCTCCTGCCCAGCCCGGCGCTAGGCCTCGGAGTAGGCCTGGCCTGCGGGGCGGGCGCCCAGCCGAGCCCTGGGCGGGGGAGGAGACAGGGGAGGCGTGTGTGTGGGGAGGTGACTGCGGCATGGGGATGACCCCGGCCCCTTTCTCCCTGCCAGTTCCGAGCCCTGCAGCTCGAGGGAGCGCTCTCCCTCCTGGGCCGCCAGGTGGGTGGGGTGGGAGCGGGAGTGGAGATGGAAGCAGCGAGCGTTGGCCTCTCCGAGTGGTGACTCTGCAGAATAGTTTCTGCCGCTGTCCTCGTGGGCCAGGAAAGGCGAGGGTGTGTCCCGGGGACCAGGCTGGAGGGGTGCTGGGGTTTCCCTGGGCTCCTCGGTGGTAGCTGCGGAAGGGAGCGGCCAGGAGGGGCAGTCTGAGGCCAGGGAGGGATCGAGGGACCGGGGAAGTGAGGTTGGCCGTCAGCGTTCTGGGGGTTTCCTTCTATAGCATCCTTGCCTTTGGCTCAACCGCCCTTTTTGTACCAATTTCGGTTTTATCCCGAGGCAGATTGCGAATTTATCTTTTTGCTTCGTTTTCATTTTATCACACATTGTGCTTTGGGCTTCTCTGTCCCGAGCATAATGTTAGCTTTGAGAGGTAGGTGAAATACAAATATCCATGGGCGTCATTTCCTTTTGATTGGCGTTTGACAGCGTTATTTTGCATAACGGCAGTCCGAGGTACTGGCCAGGGGTCACATTTTTTCTTAGTTAAATGGACCTTGCTAGTCTTATTCAAAATGGCACCTAAAATGTATGTGGTGGCTCCGGTTGGTTATGGATCTGTGATTCATTGGCCATCCTTGACTCTCAGTCATAATTCGTTTATTGAAGATTCAGTACTTTCAAAGAATAATATGAAACAAAAGAGTAATGTTTAATCTCGAGGTGGATTCTTGACTTTCTAGAATCTTGAATCGAATGCCTTCATAGTGATTGCTTAACCTCTTTCTGAGGCCACAATGATTAACAGTAGAATGGTATATTCTGTTTATGCAATATAAAATTGAGGGGCATTAATTAACTAATGGCGGTAAATACCCAGAGTATACTACTACTACTAAAACACACTGGTAGACTCACATACAGCAAAACCAGTCCCTCTCTTTGTTCCCCTCAAAAATGCATGTACTCACCAAACTATCTTAAAAATTGAGTTCTGGGCCAGCCGGGCTGAGTGGTTGAGTTCGTTCGCTGAGCTTTGGCGGCCTGTACCTAGATCCCGCTCATTGGGCGGTCCTGAGGCAGTGTCCCACATAGAGGAGCTGGAATGACCTACAACTAGGATATGCAACCATGTACTGGGGCTTTGGGGAGGGAAAAAAAGAGGAAGATTGGCAACAGGTGTTAGCTCAGGGCCAATCTTCCTCACCAAGAAGCATATCTTAAAAAAAAAAAAAGATTCTTTTAAAAAAAGAGAAAATTGAGTTCCATCTTAAATATTTAATCAGATCTTTTCCTCATTTCCAAAATGAGGGAATTGTAGATTTCTAAGGTTTCTTCCTTTGACATCTCCATATTGAGAATCTGTATTTTCAGGTTCTGCAAAAATGAGAACATTTTAAGTACCTTTTCTTAAGTTTTAGTAGCACATAAAATATTCAGATTCTTGTATGGTTAGGGATAAGTGCTAGAAAAATTAATGAACACCTGTGTGCCTGGCACAGGGCTATTGTTTTTATACATGGTACTTTGTTTTAATCTTCAACGTAATCCTGTGATACTGATCTGATTCTCCTTTATGGGTAAGCAAAGAGTTTAAGTAACTTGCTGGTGGTGACACAGCTAAATAAATTGCAGGTGGGTTTCTCTTCATTATTTCTAATACTGTTTTGGTTTAGTCTCATCGCTTGCTTATATTATTGTAATATATTTCTAGCTTATCTCAGTGATTACAGTTGTGCTCCCTTCAAACCTCTTTTCCCTGATGCTGCTAAAGGGATCTAATGTTCAAACCAGACCAACATGGCCTGTATAAAAACCTTTCAGGGGTTGCTCACGTCCTACAGCATAAAGCCCCGTACATTTTAGCGTGACTTATGTTATCTTCCTTGACTTGATCCTTGGCCAGCTTCCAGTTTCAGCTGCTTGCTCTTCACTCTGGGAATTACTTACATCTCGGAACACACTATGCTGCTTTATACTTTTGAATGTTTTTCTTGTCTTTTCCAGGAATGCTTTTATTCGCTCTTGTTTTCTGGCTAACATCTAATTTTTTCTTTGATGCTCAACTCAAAGTTGATAGTGATAATTCAAAGTTATCACTTCCTCCAGGGAATCCTTCCTCACTCATGAAGCTTTGCTCTGTACTCCTGTAGCATTTATAATATTTATATTGTTAATTATCTTAAGCTTTTTCCCTGTCTCTCCTTGAGTAAACTATAAGTTTGTTCATAGTTTCCCTAATGCTTGTTACTGGGCTTATTGAATGAGTGCTAACCACATTAATTGAACTGGTGAAAGAATTGAGATTTGGAGTCAGAGTCAGTTTTTCATATTCTGATTTTAGTAGTTGGAAATCAGACCATTGTTAGTTTTGAGATTCTCATTTTGAGTAGGTATTAATTTTTCAGTGGAAACAAACACTGTTTATCCTTGAGTTTATTTATTTTTACATATTTTAAAAGTTAGCTATTTTATGAGGCTGATTGAAATTTTTTTATTGTGGTACAGTATATGTAACATAAAATGTACTGTTTTAACCATTTTTTTCTTTTTTGTGTGTGTGAGGAAAATTTGCCTTGAGCTAACATCCATTGCCAATCCTCCTTTTTTTTTTTGCTTGAGGAAGATTAGCCCTGAGCTAACATC